>NW_003303697.1:282650-284198 GCF_000142945.1 Phytophthora infestans T30-4 | reverse complement strand
TACCGCCTTTGCTCGCAAGGTTGGGTGCCAAGTGGATGGGAGTCGGATCCAAGACTGTGTTGGGATTGGTGAAGGGCGTGTACCGTACGAATGGGAGAACGCGGATCAAAATCACGCTGGCAGGTTGTTTGGTGTATTGTTTTGACATCTGGGTTGGAGATCTCGCGGGTCAAGACGCCATCCTCGGGATGGATTTCATGGTACCAGCCGGAGTGAGGTTGGATCTAGCGGATGGGACACTTTGCTTCCCTGACGAGATGCGGATCCAGCTCAGCGGACGGCGACCGTTGTATGGAGCAAAGATGAGGACCATAAGGGCGGATAAGACAACCTGGATCGAGCCCGGGGAAACCTGGGAGCTGCCAGACCGGTTAAAGTGGGTGGAGTATGAGAAACTGTGGGTCACTCGGGGCGAGAAATGGGTACCTACCGTAATCCAGGGGCCAGGTCAATCACAATACCTCCAGGTCACGAACGTCAGCGATAAGAGACTATTACTGGACCATTATGAGGAGATCGGGCGATGGTTAGCGAAGGACGGTATCCCTAGGCGACCTGGATATGTGTCAGTGGGGTCCCGCCGCTACAAAGAATGGCAGAATCTGGTGTACGAGGCGACTACCGAGATCGAATCGCTCGGAGAAGTGGATCCCTCGGCGGAGCCAACTGGCCCCTTGGTGGATCGGCCTTCATATCCAACTCCGCGAAAGATCCTGCAGAGGGATCGACGGGTTGAGATCCAAGCAATGGAGGTTGGATCCAGGACGGGGAACGATCCCCAGAGTCGGCCTTTAGATAACGCAGGGTCGGTGGATGAAGGATTGCAGAGGGCTAAAGCCGAACAGCCGGATCCCGCTGATCCACGAGTGGATCCAAGCTTCCCATTGGATAAAGTGCCTGGATCCCTATCGAGAGTGGCAACACTTGTCAAACCAGAACCGTCGGACTTAAACTCGTTAGAGGACCGACTAGATCCAACTGTTGGTTTTCCTGATACCAGGGTACCTGATTCCCCGAAGACAGAAGGACTGCCAGGCGAAAGAAGGCCGCGGTGTTCGGATCCAATGATGGATCCAACGAAGACGGAAGATGAGCAAGTTTTTTACCATGAAGGCGGGGATCTACACGCCGAGGACCTGGGAGAAGGCATGGCGGTGATCCCGGAGGTACCACTGACCATAGAGGAGGTCACGATTGATGATATCCAAGTGGATCCAGGGGCGAATGAACCTGCTGAAGTGGATCGTCTGCGTCAGAAAATCTGGGAGAGCCGACATCTGCTGATTGGTAAAGGTAATGCGTTACCGCCCGCTGCCCGCGGAGTCAAATGTGACATCGATGTCGGTGACGCGAAACCGATCGCTCAGAGGGTGAGGAAGGTGGCGCCTCAGTTCCGAGGATCTGATTAAGGGCCTGCTGCAAGCCAAGATCATCAGTTTCTCTACGTCCCCGTGGGCATCCCCAGTGGTAATCATCATCAAGAAGAACGGGGTGAGATATACGTCTGTGCATTGATTACCGGCTGGTTAACGGTCTGACTCGATTGGT
>NW_003303697.1:278075-278614 GCF_000142945.1 Phytophthora infestans T30-4 | reverse complement strand
CGACTTACAGGAAGTAGCTCTGTGAACAGCACATCGTGCTTTTAACATCCCTCCTGGTAGCAGAGTTTATTCATAGATTAGTCCATTGTACCTCGGTAGAAAAACCTTGACATCAGTGAAGCTGGGGAGGGGAGTATACTTGCGGTCTACCACGCCTGAAATTGCCCTTATTCCCCCATTTTGTGGGGGGAGGAGGCCTCTTTTTTTTGGATATTTTTGGGGGGGGGCGTGTTCTGGGAGAGTGGCTGAGGTTTGAAGCCCCGGGGCTTCTGAGAAAATGCGGGTCTGGTGCACATACAGCAATAATAGCATTGAAAACGGCAAGCAGCGTTAGACATCGTTGACCACGAGACGCGATAAGTACATGCGTCTGCGGGGAGACACTACCTGAAGTTCGGCAGGCTGGGCAGCCTGGCAGGGGCAACAGAGCTTCGTTAGCGGCGGTGGGAGGTGCGTCACGTGGCAGAATGAGTGGCTGTGCGATTGGTAATTTACCGAGTGGATTTTTTTAAATTACAAACATGGTCACACATGGATAC
>NW_003303697.1:266319-267911 GCF_000142945.1 Phytophthora infestans T30-4 | reverse complement strand
TGTCTAGCAACACTAAGTCACCAACCTCAAATATACTTCAGTTTCCTCTTCCTTGTTTGTCTGAGTACTCCTTTTGTTTATCTTGGGCCGCTGCCATGGCATCGCGGACCCTGCTGACAGTGTTCAGCTTGGTATCCATAAAGGATTCTACCTGTTTCCGCAGCGAAACTGGCCTCACATCCGAGACCTGGGAGGAAAGGGCTTTCCGAGCCTCTCCCCCACTTAGAATAGAGGAGTCAGTGTCTCCTCAAAGAGTGAGAGGCACTCTGGGGTGGCGGAAGCCGTTCAAGTAGAACGGCGTGAACCCCGTGGACGCGTGCACCGCGTTGTTGAGAACAACGCTGCAGAATGAATCATGATCAGCAGATCGACATAGCTCTGGGAGGATCTCTGCCGACATTAACGATGAGGAATCTCTTCTTAAAGAGAAACCGCAACCTCCTCCCTCTGAAGGCACCGCAGATCGCAATGCGCATCGTGATCTGCTTGATGAGGAATTCAAGGTGAAAACCGGAGGAGCCTCACCAACCACCGCTCCGCCAACGCAGATGACCCCGAAGAAGAAGACTTCGTACGCGTCGCGGATGAGGCTCAAGGCCCCAGCTGATTCGGACTCCGATAGCCACGGCAAGATCGCAGCGACTTGGTCTGACGATCAGTAGGAGGAAGAATACAAACCGCATGAGCCTCAAATGTTTATGGCCAAGAGCCCAACGATGCGAATCGTACAGCCGCTGATGTCTGGATCGCTGAAGGGGCCGGTGACACCGCCACCTGAGACGACGACAAGCTGGAGGCTGTGAAAGCCATACCGTATCTCCTGAAGGAAGCCGGCGTCACGCCAGGCCCCTTTGCGGCGAAGGATCTGTTTGATCTGGATCTCAAAACGATCCAGAACACACAGTCGGAACTCTTCGAGAAGTTGAAAGCGTTGGTCGGCAAGTCGCAGACTCAGATCACGACATAGTCCAAGCCCGCCGCCGGCCTGCCACGACCCCCTAAATCGGGGTCACAGACCGAATCGTCTCAATAATCACGCTATGCCTCCACGGTTTCAAGTGCATATTCGGAAAGTACCGACTGTGCTGAACGGATGCAGCTGGGACCGTCGGGCACGGCGCTACTGCAGTGTCGACCGGATCGTGCGCAAAAGGCGGAAGCTGAGGCAGACTCGCCGACGCGGGGCGACCGGCACTGGGAAAATCCAAGGAGACTGCGGAGGTTTTTAAACTCAGCGATGGAACGTTGTCTGAAAGAGTAGCGCCCTGCACAAGGGATACCGACCGCTGCACCGGTAGCAGCGGTCAGACAGCACGACGTTGATATGGAATCGTTTGTCTCGGAGCACGGTGAGTACGATCCAGACGAGCTGGACGTCACTGTCACCCGTCAGCCGACAGTGGCTACAGATGCTACGGCCATCGGAATGTCACGCATTCGCGTATCCGCGATGTCGGAACTCAAGGAGTTCTCCGGGATGGATAACGACGAAGACCGCGCGCGCGGAGATCAGCAAGGTAAAGTCGGCCTTCCTCCGCGATCAGGCCCCGAACGTTGTGACGTGCTTGGTGCTTGGCGGCCTGTTCACTGGA
>NW_003303697.1:248037-262463 GCF_000142945.1 Phytophthora infestans T30-4 | reverse complement strand
GTTGTCAGTAGCAAGTGAGATCATTTGTTTGCTTATAAAAGATGATCGATGTTAGAGTCACACTATGAGTGTGTGCCTTCGTGCTTAAGTGCATATAAAAGCCACCACGCGGGTGTGTCTAGGAAACAAAGTCACAAAAGGCACACGTTGAACATAAATTACGTAATTTAAATTCATAAATTTCATCAATCATAGTTGTATGCGCATACATCATCGAATCTAATTGTAGCTTGAATGTAGATCGTACACTGGCTCGAAATGGAATGTTACGTGAGTGTACAATTGACTTAGTGCTTTTTTAATGGCATGGCGTGTCAGCGTCACTACCCCTGCACGGAGGCCAACAGCGTGAAAAAAGGTAGAGTTATCTACAAGTTTTATCGACGAGAACCAAGGTCGTCTCTGTCGTGTCGCTCGGCTGTTTATTATTCCTGCCGGAACACACATATAAGTAAGGAAAAATATGAGTTAAGCGTATAAGACGTATCCTTTCAATGGGTTGGTGTGTATTTAAACAATTTAAACATGCAGTGACTTCAGCAAATACCGCAATCGAATATACCGCAGGATGGCGTTTCATACAAAATCTAGAAGAGAAAAGCCGCGGACTGTATACTCAAAGAAGTGCAATACCAGTGGCCCGCAGTTGACTCCGTCAACTTGTTTCAGTGATTTTACGTGAATGATTGACATCAGGGATACCTTCTCAGGAAATACAGCCCTTAGGATATTTTCGCAGGATTTCAAGCATTTTTTTTCTGTTGAGGGTCATACAGTTTGATTGTTGGAGGAGACGTGTGGAAATCGAAGACGGCGCCGCACCAGTGGCTGCCATCGAAATGAAGCGGAAATAGTACGAAGTCGTTGCCTAATTGAAAAGGCTGGGTCTTGTTAATGATGCTTCGCTTGGTTTCCTCACATTCACAGCCCATAACATTTGGAGAAATTAATCCCACCTTTGGAACCGCATTTCCTATGAATGTCATTGCATGCATCAAGATATCGTCGTTTAGTCAAGTATCCCCACGGAACAGCAGAAGCGACTCGTTCGTTATCGCGCCAAAACTCGACTGTTGGGACATGGGAATAACCATTTTCTGAATCGCTGTAGCAGCAGCAAGCTTGTCCAATTCCTTGTATTTATAGAGCTCGTCAGGTACTTCTAGACGTGCCAAAGGGGTACTTTGCATCCAATCGACGGTATCAGAAACAGCAGAGACCTTCTCCATTACGCGATTTAACTTTGTCATCAGTTGCAGTTGAGACTCGGTAAATTTTCCCACTTTTGGAACTCGAACACCAACTTTTGTATCAGCGTCTGAATGTGACTTCTTGAATTCTTCAAGCGATCGAGTACACTTTATCAGAACTTTTCTGGCAACACGAACTGCGCTGATGCATTGTTGTGGTGCTGTTGACGTGGCTATGGCTTGCTTTCTCGGACCGACATTCTTCACTGGAAAAAAGGATAAGAATTCGAAAGCTGACTCGTAGCAGTAAGTTGAATCTATCACTGTTCCAACATTTGATAGCGCTGATATCGGTGTTAACGTGCCTCGAATCAGTTGTTTTGCCTCCGTCTTTGACTTTTTCATTCGCAGCTTCTTCTCTTTTCGCTTCTGAGTTGTTCTGATAGCCGGACGCCCTCTACTTTTGGTTCTTTTTTAAAAAAAAAACGAAGAGTCACCACTTGATCCAGAACTACGGTGGTCGTCTGGTTTTGACCGCTTTGTAAGTGTAGACTTTGCCGAGTGCACCGCCATTTCAGAGGGGGTTTTCACGACTTTGTCAGTGTGACTTTTATCACAAGACACACTGTCAGAGTGGCTTTCGCCATCGGAAACACGCTCAGAGTGGCGTTGTATACGCTCAGAGTGACTTTGTACACCGACCACACTGTCAGGGTGACTCTTATCTCCACTTGATGAGTTCAAAACCAGAGTAATCTGTGGGGCCACGCCATCTTTCACAATATCTTCGAACTTCTTTAGTGCCTCCAGCATGTCCTTGTTAACCATCTTTCACAATATCTTCGAACTTCTTTAGTGCCTCCAGCATGTCCTCGTAAACTGGAGTCCCATTGCGGCTCATAAGATCGGCTATTCGACAACCAACATCGTAAGCCGTACGAAACTTATTCGTTCCGTTAAGCACACGATGGTGATATCCGTTTAGCGACGATTCACGAACTCGGAACGAGCGACATGCTGCTTCACCCCATGAAACTTCACGTTCCTCCACAGGTAAATTTGATCGGGACGTCAAGCACCACCGGGGGTTAATGTGTATTAACGGGATCGGACTCTTGCTCGAAAGTAGGCGCCAGTAAATCACGTGCCGACATGGCAGTAGTTCACTCCTCGCAAACGTACACGAACAGCGGTAGTTCTGCAAAATATGAAGATAATAGACACGTGAGGTTTTGTCATGAAAGTATAGATAAATATTGGACGCACCCTAGTATCAACGTGGTATAAGCGCTCGAATCCTCCGACGACGTCAGCTCAAACACATACTTCTGTAGCTCACGGATTGTGTAACGCGTCTTCCTGTCGTTCGCCACACGATACTGCTTTCCAACAAGTTGATAGGCGTGTTGACTGACCTCTTTCGCTAGCTTCTGGAGCTCTGCATCGGACCCCCGTAGCGCATGTAGCCGACGTCGGTGATCTTTTTAACATACTCGAGTTCAGCTATTGATTGCAAGAAAAGAAGATTGTCCACACACTCGTCTAGCATCATTGTCGGTTTCAAACAGCTTTTAAATGACCCCACGCAGCTTCTAGACTCCCCTACCAGAGGGACTCATCACCTCTAAGACCGCTCGAAGGCCGTTCAAGGTCACCAGCAAGCTCACGTAGAGTGATGTTCTCGCCTCCCCCCGCCCTCAGTGCAATTCCCCCCCCTACCCCAGCCCCGCTGAAGTTACCACGAGCTGTAGCTTCATCTCGATCTCCCGCACTTCACGCCTGTTCGATCTCCCCTTACTCTCCGTTCCCCGCGTACTCTCCGAACGTCAGCGCGCTCTCCACGTACACCCAGGATCGGCACATCGACCATGTACGTCTCCTATGAAGACAGGACGACCGCGGGACGACATCAGGAAACACTACCCTATCGAACGTGAGAATGGGAAGAAACACGGGCGGTGTAACTATTGCGGCGTTCTGAAGAAGAACGGTAAGCCGAGTGGCAACTTGTTGGACCACCTGGTGAAGGCCAAAAAGTGTTTTAATGTCCCGAGAGATGTGCAGATCTCTCTACGACCAACACCACCTTCTGTACCAGCGGTGACACCGTCACAACCGACTGCAGAGTCGGCGAAAAGGGAGATTGATCAAGACACGTTCGAAATGGCACTTGCACGGGTGTTTTTTGTGTGTGCTATACCATTTATGCTACTTAAGGCTCTGGTATTTCGCGACTTTATTGCTTTGGTAGCACCGTCAGTGAAGCTACCTTCGCGTCACAAGTTGAGTATGGTGCTGTTGAAACAAGTACGAGATGAAATTCGCTCGAAAGTTATTGACCTGATCAACGCACATACCTACGTGTCACTCGTTACGGATGGTTGGACGGATACGAACGGCTCCAGCATTATAAATTTAATGGTGGTTGCCCCACGGATGCCTTCCATGTTCTGGTCGTCATGGTCCACGAGATCAAAACAGCACACGGCCAGGTACTTTGCTGACGAAATCGACAAAGTTATTGCTGATATCGAGCAGGAGACGACGGCTCAAGTGGTTGGCGTCGTCACGGATAATGCTAGTAACATGCGAAGTGCGTCAGGGCAGGTCCAGACCAGGCGCTTAAACGTTATCAGTGGTGGTTGTGCGGCACACGTTTTAAATTTACTGATGCAGGACGTTTCTCGCTTTACCGCCGTTAAAGCTGTTGTGTCAAGAGCCGTGACTGTCACTCGCTTCATAAGGGACCATCTTGCTCTATTTGATGAGCTCAAGCGTCTGCAACAAGGGGTCCGAGAGGCTGGAATGAGGGCCAGGATTCTAGTGTTGCCTGTACCAACACGTTGGTACTCTGTCCACGCATGCATGCGGAATGTGCTAAATAGTCAGGAGATCCTGGAAAAACTTTTTTTGAGCCCCAGTTACGAGACGTTTAGAGCTATCGTGGAACCCCATCAAAGCAAAAAAAACTACGCTACGTTATTGGATTGGTCCATGACGATGGCTTCTGGAGCAGTTTAAGAGCTATTGTGCGCATGTTTGACCCCATGATAGAGGCCCTGCGCGCGCTGGAAGCGGACAGTGAATTTATTTCAGGAGTCTATCAGTGGTTTCAGTGGCTGCGGTATCACACAGCATACGGTGTGACGTCGCCTGAAGGAGAACAGCCGCAACCAGAGCCAGCAGAAAGCGACTTGGAACAAGAAGGCCTTGACCAGGACGGTGCTGGGATCGGGGTGCTCAGTGACGCGGCTGAAATTCTATCTTCTACTTTCCATACTGAGAATCAACACGAAAGTGGGGCTACATCGAATCCAGATTCCCGTGATGATGGCGAGTATACAAGTATTACGTCAGTTCCACTTGATGAACTCCAAACCTTTTTCCGCGGGAAGATTCAAAAACGGTGGAAATACGTCCACACAAATGCGATGGCCGTTGCTTTCTTGCTAGATCCAGCAACCAACCTCGACGACTTCGTTGGTGATGATGACGAAAATGTTGACGATCAAGTTTGCAATTTGGCAATCAGGTGCGGTCTGATAACCCCTGCTAATGTGGCAAAGCTAACTGCTGAGATTCTCAAGTTTAAATGCATGAAACGGAGGGGCGGTGAAGATTTACGAAGAAAGTATTCTGAAGCATGCCCGCGGGATTACTGGGGAGCAAAGGATTAAAAGAACTACCCCCTTCTGAAGAAGGTAGCTGCGATTGTATTTGCGATACCGACATCTTCGGCAGCAAGCGAGAGAGCTTGGGGCATCTTTGATCATATTCACACCAAGCGCAGGAATAGACTCTCAGTCGAAAAGGTTGAAATGCTGGCATACATTTACATCAACTACGGTACAATTCGAAGTGGTGAAATCGACCTTGCTCGACATCAATCGTGCCCTAAGAGCATTGATAACGATCACGAAACTTAAACTTGAATACAATTCCTTTCACCTCCTTAGTTACGAAAAACTGTACCAGCACCACCTCCCATCAAAAGACATCGTCTCGAGTCGAGACTCTCGACTTCACACGTAATCACGAACGGTGCTGATTGTTTTGCCGGCGGCAATCCTATCGTTTTCCGCCAGCGTCGATATTGCCAATAAACTAATACTGTAAAGTAGCATAAAGAAAAACAACAATTCGTCTTTCGCATTGAGTGTATCTCCTGCTTGGTTTTTGCTTACTCCAGTGCAACTAGCAGTATAATGATACAAGTAGTAAGTAAGCCACGACTTACATGCCTTTATCATCGTTGTGACAGCTTTTGTTCCTACGGCAGCTCTGAATGGCCTTATAGCTGTTTTGGGCGGTCATCTTGTCTATCCATCAGCTCTGGAAGCCGTTGTTCTCCTTACAGCAGCTCTGGGAGGCGGCCGCCATCCTTTCAGCAGCTCTGGGCGGTCGTAGTCGCCCTTTCACCAACTCCAGTCGGGATCTCCATTCTTCCAGCAGCTCTGGACGGTAGTCGTGGCCCTTCCAGCAGAATCAAGGCTGCCGCCGTCGTTCTTACCGCAGCTGGGGGCGGCCATCAGTGTCCTTCAGCAGCCCCGGAGTCCTTGCGGTAGCTTCAGCGGCCGCTGTGATCCTTATATCAGCTCTTGGTGGCCGTCGATGCAGCTCTGGGCCTGCTGATGTCCGCTCGGAAGTACAAAAGTGTCTAAAACTCTGCACCTCAAGTTGAGAATATTCTTTCTGTTAGTTTTGCATGCTTTTGAATTTTGAACGGAACATTGGACATTTTCTGGAAGTGTTTTGGATAGTTTAAAAGTAGTCCAAAACCATCCCTACCTTCGACCCCTCGGAGCGCACCGCACGGCTGACCAAGACACGCCGCCTGCCGCTCCCACTCTTGCCGCTTCCCAAGTCCGTTGCTGTGATGTAAAATGACCCGGTAGGGCGGGCGGTATGCTGCCGGAGGTGTATTATCACAGAGCGGTGGTACTTGCGGTTTCCCTCGGGCTCTATACTACTCGTAGATATGATAGGTGTGTTGTATATCATTACTTGAGCCGGTATGTGTCATCTAACTTGTTCTTGTAGCTATGCTGTAATATATTGTGAATGTTTTAGTGCGCGAAATGAATTCAAGTCTATCGGATGTTTACTATCGGTGCTGTGTAGTCCGTGGTTGTGGGTGATATTCTTTGTTTTTATTCTATAGACTAACCGCCAAGGCGCTTCAAGCGAATAAATTCTGGTAAGGCAGCAGTTGGAGTAGGGTCAACCACATCACCGCGCTCAACACGGTCATGGAACTGGGCTAGATGCGCGTCGAGCTTCCCGGCCTTATAAAGCTTACGAAAAGCTTTCAGCGCCGTACCGGATGCAGCTGCTGAGGCCTTATTTTCTTTCAAGAATGCTAGCGCATTTTCTTGCGCCTTCTCACCCAGGGCCAGCACCTCGCTCTTGAACACTGGAGACGCTGCATCTAGTGCGAATCCAGTCGGTAAGAAAAGCATCATGTACCCTGCGGTGTGTCTAAACTCGTACAGCGTTGCCTTTTTAACAGATCGCGCGGCATATACACAAGGCCCCGCCGTAAAACAAGCGAACCACCTGGCTGCCAGCGACTGTGCTCCCTTCTTTTTCGATCGAGCTGCTTTGACTCCAGGCTGTGGTGGTTGTGGAGGTGTTGTTGCGGAAGATGGGTCGATCGTGGTTGCTGCTTGCGTTGTCGTGCTGGCTGTCGAGCGGATCTGGTCTTCCACTGCTACCAAGCGTTGTTCCAGATGCTTGTTTTGCAGAATGAGCACGTCGATCTGCTTGGTTTGGTGCTGAACCAGTTCCAACAGTGAATTAACACGATCTTCTCTATCAGGTGGTGCCGGTTTTGGCTCAAGAGGCGGTATGAAGGCACGGCGGACGGTGATACTCCACGCTAGCAGCTCGGATTCAGTGACGGATCGAGCAGTCATTGCCTCTCGCATCTTCGTGACGTATGGGCTGCGTTCACAGAGGCGCAGCATATCAGGGTAGTGCAAGATAAGTGTGGCAGTCAGGACTTGGGCTACGTCTTCGTCAAGGTTGAGGGCTTCGTCAGCAAAACCCAGAGTGTTCGAGAATATCAGCGCCTGGCGTTGGAGTGTCCGACAAAGAACCGGTGTGTCAAGTGCTGCAAATGAAGGCAAACGAGCCCCATCCTTAGGTTTTCCACCCGCTCAAGACTCGAGATACCTGCTGACCCGCTTGTGTTGTCCCAAGCATATAGCCAAACGCTTTGCTCACGCGGTCGAGCTGCCAGCCTCCACGTTCGATGATCCAGTTTTCGGCAACGGTCCCGTCATTTGCGTGCATAGCCCCACCGCGGCGAAACGAGTGAGAGGTGAGGCCAGGGGTGAGCCGGACATTATGAAGCTTGGCATTGTCTCTAGCCCTAACCAGCAGCCTGTTAGCGTAGGCTTGGGCTCCAGGCAGTGACGCGGCTGCTGAGCTCGAAGATTCTGGCATAGAAGTGTGGTCGTCCTCTGTCTCTACAAGCTCAACGAGGGACAATTCCTCCAGATCTTGAACGCTCGTGGAGCTTCGCTTCTTTTCAAGAAACTGAGGAAACATTCGTTTGCATGGAGAGTTCTGCATCACCAGCGCTACAGCTATAACGTTGAGAGGACATGTTAGAAAATTGTTGGGATCTTTGAACAAGGACATACCCTGGAGTACTGCTGTTTTAACGCGCTTAAAGCGAAGGAATAAAACACCGCCTACATTATTAACATCTAGTTAGAGCGTATAATTGTTTGTCAGACCAATTAATGCGTACCCGGGAGGATGGACAGTTGCTGTTTCTCGACTTGTTCTGCGTCCGAACTACGACCGTACAAGTACCACATCATAACAACGAGAGCGGAATCAAGATATTCGCTCTCATTTGATGCCGTTGTGTATAGTATTCGCACAATTGCTTCTAAATCTTGTTTTGAGCACGGGGGAGCAACTCGTTCGTTACCACTTTCTTCTCGATTTGCGCAGTACCTTCCGAGTCCCGATAAAATCTTTTGTAGCTGGAGCTATACTAACCCGCTCTGTAGCGGGTATTTATCTGCCAACCATTTTTTTACGTTTCCATAATATGCAAGACATGTATTCGTAGCTAAAATTTTGTCCTGAGACCTTGCTAGTGAATATGCATACTTGTCTAACATAATACGAAGCACTTTACCCGTCTTATCAGCGTCGATGAGCTTGTGCGCGGCTGAAAGTGTCATGCCTTCGGCACCCAGAAACGTGATGAAGGAGTTCAACGCTGTCGTTCGCGCCTTCTTGCTGTTACTATTCTGTACAGAAACCCCTACTGTCAGAAACTTCAGGATATTCTTAGAATATGACTTTATATGAAAGTCAGTATCCGATAGACAATATTATTCAAATATTCCAACTAAATATGGTCAGAAACCTGCTCCTATCCAGATGCTTCTTCCATTGGTGTAAAATAAGCGTTTTGTTAACGAGGATTGGTTGAAATACGGAAAATGGTGTTAGCATGTGGCTGCATAGACAGGCGTCAATTTCAACTTCAACATCGCCAACGGTCGGTCATTCCGCGATTTGCATTCAGAAAGCAGCTCAGCAGGAGCTTTCCCCCGTTTTCTCCTCCCCGATGGCTGTCAAGCTCGTGCAGCACGAGCACGGCAAGGGCCGCGTGCGCATGCTCAAGGTGACTCGCACGCCCGAGAAGCACATGGTGATTCAGCTGGAGGCGGAAGTGCTACTGGAGGGTGCGCCCGCCGCCAGCGCCTACTACGAGGGCGACAATGGTCACGTGCTGCCCACGGACTCGGTCAAGAATACGGTGTGGGTGTTGGCAAAGAAGCACGAGTTCGCATCGCTAGAGGATTTTGGCGTCATCCTAGCGCAGCACTTCGTCACCAGGCACCCAGACATTGTACGGCGATCATTTTTAAAGTATGAATGACGCTAGTAGCGTGCTACATTCAGCTAACTGTGCCTATTGTGGACACTTTTACCAGATCAGCGTGGCCAAGGTGAAGCTCATCGAGACGCCGTGGGAGCGCGTGGTGGTGCCCGACTCAAAGGGTAAGACACGTCCGCATCATCACGCCTTTGTCAGTGCCAGTTCCGGATTCTCCACCGCCTAGTACGTCGGTCTCAATAACTTGTTGCCGAGCTGCATGTACTAACTGTCACGTGTTGCTCTTTTCCTTTCTTCCTATCCGCAGTGTGGTGGCTCGCAACTCGACGCATGGCGCCCCGGAAGTGACGGTGCAAGGCGGTGTGGATGGCCTTAAAGTGCTAAAAACCACGCAGAGTTCTTTTGTTGACTTCTTCCGTGATGCGTACACGACGCTGCCTGACGTACCCGACCGCCTCGTCAGCACGTGTGTCATGGCCACGTGGAACTACACTTCCGATGCCATCGGCGGAGACTTCATCGCCAGATCTGCGGAGATCAAGAACGTACTACTCGCGACCTTCGCAGGCCCAGCTGATGTTGGCGTGCCCAGTCCTGCTGTGCAGTTTACGCTGTACAAAATGGGCGAGGCTGTGCTGGAGAGATGCCCGTATGTTAAGGATATCAAGATCACGATGCCCAACATCCACAACAATCCCATTGACCTGTCTCGCTTTGGCTGCAAGAACATCCACCCCCACGGCGAGGTGTTCCTGCCGACAGACGAGCCACATGGCATCATATCGGCCACGGTGGTGCGATCGACGTCTAAGCTGTAGGTCGTGCGTTCTCTTTTTGTCTGACTGATTGATGTTCAGATATGGCGAGTACGCAGTGTCATTGCTATATTACACCGAAGAAGTATAAAGTAACCGGTGTGCGAAGCTCAATTGGTGTCCCGTGGTTTCTTTTACTGGGGATAGCCAGGTTATCATTGTTAACGATGAACTGTTAAAGGAAGTGTATTCCTTGAATCACTGGGTCGATAATGTCGAAGTTCCTTGCTCATTTCACAATTTCTTACCACTGAGGTAGCCGTCGGTCGCTTATTGGTGACCAAGCCCTCCTAGATCTGGATTAATGACTAAAGTGGTCGCCGAGTGCTCGTGCGAGAGTATTGATCTTGCTTTGCAGGGATGAGTAGCTGCAGGTCTCAACTAGCTGCTGCACGCGCTGTTGCATTTCCTGGAAATAAATGTCGCAAGTGTTGCACCGTTGAGCTCTGTCAAGCGTGTGCAGCAAAACACACCGAGCGTCAGACCTACCAACACATCACGACATCGACTGTGTTCCTACCGTACTTCTCCTGCGAGATTAATCGCCCGCGAACGGTACTGTCGAGCATCCCGAGCATTGTTAATACCAAAACTTAACATATTCTCGAGTGCTTGACAGCACGATGCGATCCATATTATCCACGTTGCTTAGCAAACTTTGTCTTTAACTGCATCGGTGGCAATGCAACGCGTTTCATTTCAGGCGCGCATTGTGTAAATTTTGAGCGGGGTGGATACCGTCGCCTCAGTTGTTTTGGATTTTCGACCTCTGCCGGTACGCGTGAGTTCTTCGATGCCACAGCATGACACAGTCAAACTTTGAGCTGCGTACACATAGCTCAATCGTTTTGAAACACTTCGTTTTGGTAATCCTGCACGATACTTCCGAATCGCTGAATGCACTGGACGTGTGGGAAATAGTGCACTTCAAACACTGAGCGATCGTAAGCCAGCACACGACCCGCAAACTTCACAACCTTAGGAACCGAAGGCTGCGTCAAGGATGATCCGAACAAATTTCTGGCTTGAGCAGCAGCAGGATGGGTGGTGGCCCGAGCGTACACAAGTCCTTCGTCCACAAGCAACGACATTGCCTCACGGGTATCCTGCAACGACAGCAGTTTGTTCAAATTGGTGTGAGCACGCTTTTCGGTGATACCTGGGGCCTGGAGTATCAGCGCTAGCAACTTGCGCTGGATCGAGAAGAGAAACTTGTAATTTGTTCCACCGTCCATCTTGAGCCATGGGAATGACAGTGTGTCCTTCTCCCCTTCGAAGACAACATGAGGTGTCGACAATGGAGTCGAGCTCGGCACCAGCGAGAACGGCCGCAGCATCCACACGTCTCCATGTTCCTTCACAATGTAGCGCTGATCCTTGTACGCATTAACGCAAATGAGCTCGCCCTGGTCAACAAGTGCGTCCAGACAGCGTGCTATACCCACTCGCATCTCACTATCGCTTTTTGAGCATACCTTTTCCGTCAGAAATGACAATGTCAGGCCTTCCTCCCCGCTCTCACGCACATGAGCAATGACAGCTTGACCCAGCGCTTCATCTGATTCCTTGCGATATCGCAACGGACGAGACGCGACTTCGTCCAGCGCACTTTTGTAACCAGTCTCTACCTGAGAAAACGCCTCACAAATGCTCAGCAGATCTGCGTTCTCCACACTCACAGCGTGCATCTTGGTCTCCACTCGCCAACTGTCAATGAGATCGGACGCCCTTGCGACATTCACTTTGTTGGCCAAGTGCGCAGCAAATCCAGATCTGTCCTTCAGGCTCTTGCATGTTAAGAGACTTTCCCGTTTAGTTGAACTAGGGAGCCTCTTGCCGTTCGTCTGCTGAGTCGCTAGAGCATCCGCTATCCCCTTGTCCGTATCAAAAGCCGAGGAATGCGTTGCTGCTAACGAGCACGTTCGAAGCACTTGACATCCCAATTCGAGTGCGCACTGGCCGGGCGTAGCATTCGTTGGGAAATCATCCTCAAAGAGTTGATCACTCTGCCTTACATCATTCGAGTCCCCTGCAATTTCCTCTAGTGTGGAGCTGACCATACTCTCCTGCTCCGCAGCCTGCTGAAATAACAGCAACGGGTATGACAACGTGTTTACCTTCAGTGAGTCCTGTAGTCTCTTGCTGGTGGAATATCCGCGCCCCCTTTCCTTCTCCGATGCGCGAACAATCCAGTTCTTTAACCAAAGATATCGCCAAACCAGACGAATCTCGTGTGGAGTCCAGAACGAGATCAGCTCCTCAGCAACAAGGGGGTGGTAGTCTTCTCGAGGTGACACGATCATCATCACTGCGCGTCGAAAGAGTGCTGTAAGTCTAGTCGATCCTTGTATTGCCATTTCTTCGTCAAATAAACCGCCAACGTTCTCAGCCAGCTCTGCTTCCCGCTTTGCGCTTTCGAACAGCAGCTTTACCACAGGCTCCATGAGTTTTTCTTTTAAACGTTTCTTCACGTCAATCTTCCTTTTGCCCAGTTTCCGTGCAATTGCCACCAGACCGAAACCTGTTCGAGAAATCGTGTGATTTCGGAAAGCGATTTGCTCATTCTCACGTTGCAAGCCTTGAGGTATAGTAATTCTCCACCGGCTTTTGCAGTTGTCAATAAAGTATTCCACTAAAAGCTGTTCGTGCTCGTCCGTCCAGGTGAGTGCTCCAACGTTTGACTGATCCTCATCCAAGTTGTCTGGGTGCTTCTTCCTATGCTTCCGTTTGACTCCATCGATGTCATCACCACCAGGCTGAGCCCGTCGCCTTTTGCGAGGTCGGATATTAGATGACACAATACCACTGCTTTTAAACTGCGGGGCGGTGAGTCCGTCAGCTCCGTCCTCACGTTTATCTTTCGCTACTGGTTTCCGCGATTTCGGAATCCACGCGAGGATGCGAAGCATGCGTCGAGCTCGTGTCTTAACGGGCTTAGGTACTTCACAAACAGCTGGTTCATTTCGTCTTGGGGTTTCCACTTCCATTGCCATTTGTTCCAGACAAAGACACTCAAGAGCCTCCCAGTAGCGATCAACATCGCATACCGATTCGAACGAAAACTGGAGCGGTAGCGCGTTAGAGAAGCTGTACGTCTTCTCCGTAAATCCGACAATACGGATCGAGTCGAGTTCATTCACACCACGGCGTTCTGTACCAGTTTGGAGGTCGTCGTTAGTGCCGCAGTCGTTTAGAGAAATTCTGACCTGCTTGTTAAAGCGAAAAAGTCCGCCAAGAGCGTTGTCCTTCAGCGCTCTTGAAAGCACACCGTCTCGCCCATCTGTGTACCCAGCTCGGAGGATTTTTACCAGGTGTTTCATTCCGATCTTGTGTGGTTGAACCAATCCTAAATCTGCGAGAGTGCCCAAAACTTTTGATGTACGCTGAGATTCGTGACACCAAATCTTTTCGCGGAGTGTCTCCGGCATTGCGTCGAACGTGCGCTGGTGTGCAACGGCTTCCTCAACAACAGCAAACTCAGCGTCTGTCAAAATTCCTCCACCCGAGAAGATTTGAATGTATAAGTACACAGGCATCGAGTGCAACACTGATTCGCGCGAAAACACAATTCCTGGTAGTGGTGTAGCTTGGCTTCCCGAAGCAGAGCGTTCGCCTCTATCGTCTTCGTTCAAGCTCTGAATCGATACGTCATTTCCATCACCAGGCAGCTGGAGGTTCGACCCGTTTGCATGCAGAGCATTCCACAAAAAGCGATGTAGAATTTTACATCGATACATGACGCCATAAGCGAATCCGAGTTTCCTGAATTGCTGGTTGTGAATTCCCGATTTCTGTTGGCTCACAAAGCGTCGAATCTTGTAGCTAATTTCGTTTCGTTGGGGCAAAGCTGGAACGCTTACCTCTGCCTCGATGTCAGAAGCATGGCGGATTGTTTCGATATTAGTAACCGGTACGCCATCTGAAGCCGATATCAAGTTCTTGGTCTCATTAGCGTTTGCGCTACCTTTCTTTGACTCCGTTCGCGGCCTCTTTCGAGCTGATCCGTGCTCCACTTTTTCATTATTCTCAGCCTCAATTTTGTGAAAACGAACCACTTCGCTCTGATCAGCATTACGATGAATACGCCGCAAGCGTTCATCGCGACAGTAGTTTTTGACAAATCCTTGAATGAAAACGTCGTTGTGCTCATACCCAGGTGCGACCACACAGCGGAGCGCACGGAACTTGGTTGAAACATTACGTGCAGGCAACGGAAGCTGCAATAACCGCAACTTCCTGGAGCCTTCCAGTTCAGTTGCAATGCGGAAAATCGACCGCGTGTCCACTTTCCCCACTGCGACAGGCGACATCAAGCAATTCACATTGGTGTAAGTCGTGGTTTCGCCATCTGCGCGCTGCTTCTCCATACTAAAAACGCTGTCACGCAGCGACGACAGACTAATGATCTTTTCGTCCTCAAGTCGCTCTAAAATATGTTCACGACGTCGAGCACTCGTACCATCCACTTCTGCCCCACCAAGAGCCACTTTCAATGCCTTATTCGCCCGAACTGTGTATTGTCGTTCCACCTTAACTCCAGTCACTGTTACGTCG
>NW_003303697.1:219514-247780 GCF_000142945.1 Phytophthora infestans T30-4 | reverse complement strand
TCCCATAGATCTGGTGAAGCAACCCAAGCTCCAGCACAATTCCTCGATGGTACGCCGAGTTTTGCGGGTGTTGGGCGGTTTATACCGCACACAATTTAGAATCTTAGGCTCAAGACTGGCACGTCGCGACGGCTGCAAAACTGCCTGAAACAATTCCAGCGGAAAGTTCTCGTCCGCCTTACACTCCTGCATAACATGAGAGCGAAGCACCTCCAGATGGCGCTTCTGCAAGCTAAGATCGCGTCCGAGATCCGACAGAACTGACGAGTGAGTCGGTAGTCCTTTCAAATACTTCTCTGCTGCAGCACATAAAATCTTCCTGCTCTGCTCGTCCGATTCAAAATCCGCAGACTCGTCAAACATTTGCGGTCTGAACTCTGCAGCGAACCGTGGCAGGTGGATGATGTTCAGGCGCCTCATCGCTGGCCGAGCCACGATCATCATCCGCTTGACCACCAGTCCGTTCGAAATGAGCGTATCCAGACAATTGTGCAGCCTCTTAACGGTTCCACCACTCAACAAACTGGTCAGAGTCGTCACTGTCACTCCCTGCACGCGCGCGCGACCCACTGCCTCGAGGATAACGAGATGTTCCGCTCCGAGGTCCGCGGCGATAGCCTTCACCGGGATATTGAGCGCTCGATGGCGTAGTTCTTCGCATGCTGCCACCATCACCTGTTTGTCTTGTTCCTGTTGCTCCGCCACTGCCTCTTCGTACGTGAGCAACGCCATTTCCTCGGTCGTCAGCGCAGTCGTGTCATCTACCGCAAGAACTCCAGCAGCTTGCAGCATCTCGCGTTTGATCTCTACTAGGTTATCTTCATTATCAGTGGGTCCAGGTCGTTTGCGCTTCTTGCTGAGCTTCTGAATGGAGGTCGCGGAGCCTCGGAAGAAGTGCAAGACGCCGTGACTCGAGCGCAGTCGCCGCCACACCTGCCGGCGCACAAACACGTCGTCACTCGACTCCACGCTGGAGAATAAAGAAGCTACAGACAATCCAGAGCTTCCTTCAAGCGCGATGTGGTCCATGCACGCGGCCACCAGATCGCGTGGCGAGCGCGAAGACATTGCGTCAAAGATGCTGGGGTTTGGATGGCGATGGTGATCGGAGTCACTAAATTTGGAATTTGTGATGGATTGATTCATGGTTCTAAATCGTGTTCCAGAACGGGATAAAACGGCCAATTGCAAGTGTCATAGAAACGTGAACAATACTGAGCGCCAGTCAATCCTCCACTTTCCCCTTTCCGAGACACTGACGATGCATCCGACGGTGCTGCAGCAAGCGCGGCGGTCGCTGTGGCGAATGGCTCGCTGGCAATCCCAACTACCCGCGCGGGTACTGGCGCATAGCCTTTTAACACAATCTCTCAATGCATCTACTCACGCAGTCAGTGCCAATAATGACATCCTCACCGACCCGCAACCGCAGCTCCAGGAGCGCAAAACTACTACCAGTAACAAGAGTTTTAACCTCATGAACACACACTCTCTGGGGCGAGATGCGGCGCAGACTAGCGGTTCTAGCTCTGCGGCTTGGAAGCGGTCGACCAAGAAGAACCGATTCCGCCGGAAGAAGGGCAAGGGCAACAAGTGGTGGGCCGACATGGATCGCGTGTCTTTCCGCGTCCTACTGACTGAGGAAATGGGCTCCAACAAGGTTTCGTCGGTATTGCGCAAGTATATGAATGAGTTCCCGATTCTGAACAACAATTGGTCGGACCAGGAGCTCGTCATGATCGTCTGCACGCTCATTAAGATGAATCGCAGCGAGATGGCGCTCGAGGTGCTGCGTAACCAGATCAAGGAACCTGACCGCGATCGTGTTAACCGCGTGGCAGCAGCGAGTGCCCGAATGGGCAACGCACAAGTGGCTCTGGGCGTATTAGAGATCGCCAACCACTTCAACTTGGCGCCAGATGTGATTACTTTTACTAGTGCCATTCACGCCTGTGCCCGCAGTGGCAAGTACGACGTGCCAATGGCGCTGAATCTGCTGAACGAGATGATTTCCGCTAACGTCCAGCCTAATGCACGCACATACGGCGCAATGATCCTGGCGTATGCGCGGATGGACCGCTGGGAGGAAATCCTGGAGCTGGTGAATTCTATCCCGTATACGGACGAGGCACACAAGACGGAGGTCTTCACGTGCGCGATTATCTCGTGCTCGCGCAATCGACAGCACCACTATGCCTCCAGACTTTTCGAGTTGTTGCTGGAAGATGGCGTCTATCCGGGCGACAACGTCTGCAACGCTGCTCTTAGCTCCTGTGCACGGACTCCCGACGTGGCACAGCTTCGTCGCATCTTCAAGCTGGTGGAGAATCACGCTACACCTTCGACATACTCGTACAACTGCATGATCTCGGCTTATGGCAATGCTCGCAGCATGGATAAAGCGCTTAAAGTCTTCGAGAGCATGCAGAACGAAGCTACTATCGCTCCAGATATCGTGACTTTCAACTCGTTGCTTCTTGCTGCAGTGCGCTCGCGAAGGCTGGATATGTTTCCCTTCATTCTGTTGCTGATTAACGAAGCTGGCATCAAGTGGGATGCTATCACGCTCAACATTCTACTGGAGGGCTGCTCTTTGAATGGAGACATTGAATTGGCCCAATATTATTGGTCTCAGGCCACTCAAGGCAAACAGCCCAGCGCGGATGTGTCTTCAGAGGATAATCATCATGTTACCCTGGATCGCGGACACTTTGAGACGCTGATGGCGGTGTACATCGCTGCAGGGGATTATCAGGCCGTCGTGGATTTGTGGCAGAAGAGCAGGCTTTGTCGTCGTCGTGCAAAAAGCTCCAAGTCGCTCAATTTCCTCCTTCGTGCGTGCGAGGGTCTGAAATATGACAAGACGGCTGTGGCGGTCCTCGCTGAGTTCGCTGATCGTGGCCAGCCTCTCTCACCAATTGCGCACCAGCACATGCTGGAAGTTTTCCTTGCAGCTGACAAATACGACGCAGCGTCGGCTTATCTACACAAGATGATGGAGACGGATGGTTTAGTGTCCACCTTCTCATTTACCGTTCTTATGAAGTATCTGGCCAAGAACAAACGCCACTCGGATGTGCTGGCGGTGTTTAATCTGTACTTGGAAACTTGCGAGTCAAATGACCAGAACTCGCTGCTGCAATATCCAACGGATGCTGTCTACGTATTGGCGATGCGCTCGGCTGTGGAGCTGGAGGATCACGAAACTGTTCTTGCGATCTACAGCGGCTTGCCGACCACGATGTCTATGGCTGTTCATACAGAACTGCTCGTGTTGGCCGTGTCGTCTTGCGAGAGTGAAGGAGATTGGCGTGCTGCAGTCACAATGTATGATGAAATGACTGGGAGACTGGATGAAGACACGAATGTGGAAATGTACAAGCACATTGTCAAGATTGTCGCCAGTGCTGGGGAGTTTGATCGTGCCCTTGATGTGGGAGGTGGCCAATGGTATCGACAGAATAGACCCGACCAGGGCTGGGGGCTGTGAGTCAAGTGATTACCGCAAGTGCCTTGCAAGTTTCGTTCCTGTCGATTTACTCCTTGGCCTAAACGAGGTCGATACCCGAGTAGTATGAGTTGACAGACCGAATTAACAATGCGACATCGTTCACTAAAAACTAACTTTATTGGAGGCAAATCTACTCCATCCATTTAATAGAGCCCACCAACAGATTGCGTGAAGGCAGCGGGCCCGGAGAAGGCACTAGCAGCACCAACTTCTGCTCGCTGACTCGAACTTCCTTACTGCACAAACAAGATAATTAGCATCATCGGTAGATTATGAAGCAGGGTGATAACATCATTCAGACACACTTACATGAACACGAAGCCCGCTGCAGAGGCACCGAGAAGCCACGAGAGATCTGTTGACGACGAGGAGGACTCTTGGCCGTGTCGTGGATGTGCAACAGCCGCCAATGAGTGTCCAAGTTCAGCGGTTTTCTCCACGGGTACTACGCGCAGGCGGTCAGTCTGCGTCTCCACTTGGCCTACCGGAAGCATCACGTCGGACACTTTCATATCTGTTCACGGCAGCAAATACGAGCCAATAGCTACGTAAGCAACAAAACTCGCAATTAAACCTTCAACAAAGGCCAACGCACCTTTAATCGCAAAGAATGACACATCGTCGAACGAGAGCTCATTGATACAGGGCGACAGCGTGGGGATGGCTACAGTCAGCGCGTGGGCGCCGTAAAAGTACTCGCGAATGCTGCTGATACGCGCCGCTGAGCGCATTTTGCTGTTCAGCGGGACCACTCCGCCCGACCGCGACAGCTTGACAATTGACCTGTCCGCTCCATTCGCATTCGCACCCGTCAGCGCACTCTGTAGACGACTGTAGAGTCTATCCTGGCCAATGACCAGCACCAAGTCCACGTCAAAATCCTTGATGGCGTGCACCAGCATGTCGAAGCCTGTGCCGTCCACCCAGCCGCACGTGTTGATGACGCATCCGGACGCGTTCACTTCTTCATCATTAGCTAGTCGACGCTTCACCGCCTTGGATAGTACCTGCTGCTGATAACGAAAGAGCTCGACGTTCTCGGAGGACGCAGCGTGGCCATAGAAATAGGCCAGCGGGTTAGTCAGGATGAAGTCCTCCTCAATACTGAGCGAGTTCATGTCAAGCGGCGAGGCAGAGATCGTTCCTGGGACGCTAAGACAGCCTTGACCCACATCTAGTTCCACAAGTGTGGGCTTCTCGCCTAGACGCAGCGCGTAGTTGACGAGAATTTGCGTGAGCGTCGATTTGCCGCTATCCATGGGTCCACAAACAAGCACACGCGGGCCTGCGGCATGCTTAGCCTTGGACAGTTCGCGACGGCGCTGAAGCTGGGCGTGAATGTTTAAATAACTGTCCATAGGCGTCTCCTCTGACGTATAAGCCTCCTCCAGGGCACCGCGCACCTCTAGCGTGCAGCCATACCACGTAAAGATGGCCAGCTTGCGGTCGCGAAACACGTATTCACGATCGATGGCCAACTCGACGCCGAAGAGCTCGGCTGATCCACTCTTCAGCTTGATGCCTACTTCCGTCTGCGGCGGCACTTCCACGCGGTACTCGCATTCGCGTGCCACTACCTCTGTCGTCGTCGCAGCCTCCGTGCTCATGTTACTGTTCTCTGGATTTTATCCAGACGACGTGATAATCCAGTAATTTCGTATACCCCGTCATAACCGTTTTGTATCGTTTGAGTGTTTAGCTACAGTGCCCGGGTCTTGATGATTTGGCGGGTATAACAATCGATAAAAATATTTCCGTTGCACAAATAGTATTTGGTTGACCCCTTCACCAAAGATAAAGACAATTTACCTTTGTTAAATTTGTTTGCGATGTTACTGTATTGTAGCCTGCTAGAGCTACACCTTTTCCAGTCCAAATTGATCAAG
Organism: Phytophthora infestans T30-4; assembly: GCF_000142945.1. NCBI lineage: Eukaryota > Oomycota > Peronosporomycetes > Peronosporales > Peronosporaceae > Phytophthora > Phytophthora infestans. The sequence goes on along the minus strand of NW_003303697.1, from coordinate 242,383 downwards.
AGCAAGTTATTGTGCTTTGCAGCCTTTTTGACAGTTTTAGTAGTAACTCGTACGATTTGTGAATGTATCGCTATCTACAAATCGTATTTAAGTACGATTTGTTGTAATCCGTGAGCGAGTAAGTGTTCCGGCATCAATAGAGTTCGTAGATGTACTGAGTAGCGCGGAGTCAACCAACATGATAAGCATTTCGTTTGGCACTTTTAAAAAGTGCCATTTCAAGACAAGTCTTACAGCATGGCGTATTTAAAAGACCTTCGTTGGCGTGCGGTAGTACTATTTTTGTTTATAATTATGAAGTGGTCCAGATAGGCCACGTGCTCGGAGCCTCGGCGCGCTCCATCTTGCGCTGGAATCAGCTTTTTTAAAGGCATGGCATGGTGACAGGCACGAAGCGGAGAAAGCGAGCCTCCCGGTGGCCGGCAGCTGTGTGCTCGTTCGTATTAAAGTACGTCCAGGACCACCCATGCTTTTATTTGGAGGAACTACAAGACACGCTTCGCTACAAGTTTGGGGATATTAAGTTGTCGACAGCAACAATTTGCAGAGCTCTTCGGTTCGATTTAGGGCTGTCAAGGAAGGTTTTAACTAAACGAGCACGCGAAGCTAAGGCCTACCAAGTGCAAGATTACATTGACAAGCTAACTCCCTTCTACTCAGCGCCCGAGCAGCTTGTATTTCTAGATGAGACTGCGAAGGATAGTCGCGATGGAGGCCGGCGATACGCATGGTCGAAGCGCAACACGCCTGCAGTGGTCACGTTGCCTTTTGTGCGAGGAGATCGGGTTTCCGTTCTGGTGGCCATGTCGACGGATGGTTTGTTTGGCTGGGGTTTCACAACTGGGACTTTTACCCGACACGTTTTTCACAAGACCTTTCACGAAAACATTTTGCCGTTTTTGAACCCATGGCCGCTTCCACGCTCAATCCTCATACTGGAAAATGCCAAAATTCACATGTACAGGGAGCTGGAGGAAGCGGTTCACAGTGTGGGTGCGCTGATATTTTATCTACCACCGTACTGTCCTCAACTCAACCCGATCATAGTTGGGTTTTCACTGCTGAAGAGATGGATCCAGAAAAATACCAATTTGGCTTTTGCCTTTGCGCCGCAGGAAGTACTCGACTTGGCGATGTACGCCTGTACACGTGCGAAACAGGGAACGCGTGGAATCTACAAACATTGCGGATATGCATCTGATTCATTATTAATAAATGCTAGTGTAGCTGCTAGCGTTAAACAAACCCCATAATACAGCTACTGATGATCTTCATCCTCCATATTGTTTGCCGGAATGTTCATCGGTGTATCGGCGTTATGAGGGCGCCTGAGATCACAGTTCGGCAAGCCGAGGATACCGCGAAGATCATCCAGTGAAACAGCGATATTGACTTCGCTATCATTTATCATAATTTTTACCGTTCTAAAGCGGCGATCCAGTCGCCTTCGCTCAGCTTGTTGCTCATGCGCCATTTCGCGGCGAGCCTCGTCGACAGCACTGAGTTGACGATAGGTTGCGTGCTCGGGGACTGTTGGTTGAGTTCCATCTGGTTCGCGCGCGTGCTGTGTAGCAACGTATCGCAAAGCCAAACTATTTTGTTCAAGTGGGGGCTGGCTAGTAGCAGCGAGGTGCTCTCTAATTCGAATGGACGCTTCGTTGATCCGAGCTGTAGTTGATCGCCGAATCGAATTTTGAATCTGTACAATCATATCAAAGCCACAACACGTTAGTATTATAATTTGATACATTTGGAAGCAATTACATTCGTACCTTTACAGCATACACGAACACTAGCAGTCGGAAATCAGTCAGCGCAACTTTCCTGCGCTGTGAATTTCGCCAAGCTTGCACGACTTGCGTGTCAAATGATTCAGCACTTAGCTTGACAAACTCGCGCTGTTTCATGTTGGTACCAGGTTTAAGATACATGTCTTTTTCAGGCCACGATATGACCTCTTGGGCGCTTAGAATTGCGTTCACCTTCGCAAGCAATACGGCATGTCCTTCAGCTGACCGTAAACTCAATGAGTGTGGTTGCTTGTGAACGGCTCGAACATCGTTCAGGGGCTCACCCAGTTTGATAGTCAAGACTACCTGGATCTCTTCATCGCCAAATATGTCTTGCACAGTGTCGCCGTTTGTAGTTGCGTTAGACTCCATGAATGAAAATGTGAAACAAAAGGTAATGCTGCTGTGTACATAAGATCATGAAGACGAAACCAGAATTAGTGCGAGCCCGTTTTACTTGCAAATTATGTCTTATGTATTCTTACCCTCACCATACTGCTCTGTATTCAGCTGACATGACATCACATACATGCGTGAGTGTTTTCAATGTAGTTGCTCGTGAGGTTTTGGCAACGGTACCTTCGTTGTTAGCTGTCCTGTGCTCGAGATGCCGGCGTTTGAAGAGGATCTGGCACGCCAGACAGAGTGTTGGCGAAGATGAGCGTCATACCAGCATAATAATTCCGATAGTCGTGTAGTCCTGTCGGTCTAGACGAGTCACTGGCGCTGACAGTGCAGCGAAGAAGCTCGTGCTGCCTAACTAGCTCACAGCGCAATAAACGTTGACGACAAGAGTCCGTGTTACCATGCTCCCTGAAGTAAACATGTAGCCGTGGCGACACACACGCACCGTTGTGGACTTGTAACATGACGCTGCCAATTGATCTAGTCACTGTGAGTTTCGCAGTGCGGCCTGCTCTCCACTGGATATCTTAACGACTTGTGGAAAATTATGCACTAATTGGTGCAAAAGATAAGTATGAATTAGAGCACTAATAAGTGCGACAAAGTCGATGCAAAGCACAATTCGTTCATCAAATACAAAAGCAAAATTATGAAACGCAGCTGCAAGTTCATCAAAACCCTTTTTTAAATGATAAATCAGGTGTAGTGAGCTCGAATCAGGCTGTAAAGGATACGAAACCAGCGATCTTCAACGTCTAAGCGCGCCAAGGAAGCGCTCATTTTGCGCCAATCTTGCTTTCTCTAGTATCATGCAAGGTCCGGTTCGCGCCAAAACGCCACCACTGCGCGCTATTGAGGCTTTCACTTTCCATTTTGCAACTTCCGGAGCAGCTAAAACATCCAAAGATGCCAAGACGCTACGCGCGCTACGCGCTGGAGACCAAGCTTCGAGTCCTGGAGGTCGCGCGAAGGGTGTGTGTGTGGGAGGAGACCGCTGAGGAGCTTGGTGTTGTAACAGGGTAAGAGATACCGTCACTAGCTTACACTATAGTGTTGAGGAAGCTCGCAATAGTAAAACCAAGTCTTAGGTTTGTGTCAAATTCAACTCGGATTTATTTAGGACCAGGGCGGCTACCCCTGGCCTCGTGTGAACCACTCAAACACAAGTCTATACCTGATTGGTCAATAAGTGAGTGTGGCTCCTCACTATCAACCAATCAGATCATGAAACCTTGGCACACGGGTAGCGTGTGCCATTTTACCTACTTATGTAATTGGAGTTGGGCCCATTACAGGTGTTAATCACAACACCGCACGAGCGTGGGTAGCCAAGCACGTTACACGTGGAGAGGAGATATTTGCTCATCCGCGAGGCGGCAAGCGGGGAGGCAATGTGACAGATGCTTGTCTAGCGTTTTGGCTTAAGAAGCTAGGTGATGACCCCGACCTCACGCTGCGTCAGCTTGCAGACGCTCTTGAGCACGAGCACGGCGTCGTCGTGGCTCCTCAAACTGTGAAGAACAACGTTGACGCAGCTTGTTTCACGTTGAAGCAAATGCACAAGAAACCGCAATACATGAACACTATGACAAACAAGCAGAAACGCCGGACATATCTTGCTGAGCTACAGGAGTACCAAGCTATGGGAAAGATCATCCTATACATGGATGAAACAAATTTTAACTTGTGGTCTACACGTACGCGTGGGCGCAGTCTACGTGGCCGCCGTGCAATGAAGAAGGTGTTTGCTGGCGGTGGCCAAAACATGCACGTCATCGCCTGCATTAGCGAGAACGGATTAGTGTACAACGAGACCAAATTCGTTACAAACCGCCACGCCAACACGAATGACTTCATTCGCTCGCTTCTGCGCCACATTCGGGACGCGTCGGAACTCACGCTAGCTGATTTTGTGCTGGTGCTCGACAACACGCCGTGCCATTGCCGGGCAGAAAGCGTCTTTGAAGAGGATGAATTTCTAGATGCAAAACTACTTCGTCTTGGTCCTTTATTCACCGATGTTTAACCCGATAGAGGACCATCGTCAATATTTCCTCCAAACGGCTGCCAATCAATACCTCCCGGAGGTGACTACCGCAGCTAGCTGTCGCAAGTTTTATCGGCACACGCCATACAATGTTGATCCGTTCATGTACACTTGACACTATCATTAAGATACATAGTACTTGAGTTCAGTAAACTAAGGCGTGCGTGATTATTGTGTCGCAGTGCCAAAATCAATTGTTTGTATTGGAGCCCTGATGTAAACTGCAAAATCGCAATCGTTAGCACGTGTAGCCTATTCTGTGCGATAATAGGAACAACATATCTAAATAGCACACCCAAACTCTAAAAGTTGAGTGAGCTACAGCCACCGACGTGGGTGTGATCTAATGTGGCGCGGAGTGTATGATCTATGCACAGCACACCACGGACTTTGAAACTCCATTAAAGTTAAATAGGGTAGTTTAATGCTGTGAGCAGAGGGTGATAGTATCTCGTATTTTGTATGGAACTCTCTTATTATCATTGAGTATCAGTCGTCAATATTACTCCTACTCTATCATCTATTGATATCACGGTACTGTCGCGAGTCGCACGCTTGCGCTGATCAACTGTGACGGGGTCACACAGCACCTTGCGCTAGAGGAAGTTGGCTTCCGAGAGTTTACAAACTCTCAGTAAACGGCAGTTCACAGGTCACCTTTTACCGAAAGGGAGCTAAGTGACCAATTTAGGTAGATTGTAACTGAGTTTATTTATAGGTAGGTTAAGCTTGAGCTAAATACGAACTACAAGTCAACCATAGAAACGCAATGTCATCAGCTGGCTTTGGACGAACTTGGTACCTTGTACCAAATATCCCGAAGTATGACGTGTCATACTTCTGAAGTGTGACGTGTCACACTTCATGTAACTAGGGGTATTCTTAGGGCTACGTACCCCGTTACATCCTCCCCCAATTAGGTTCGGTTTACCGACCAATCAGAATGAAGAAGTGTACGTCACAAACTTTCATTCTCGAAGTCGAAAAACATCGACTTGGCCGCGCGAGCGCGGCGGAGGCTCACTTCACAGTTAGAGCCTCGAACAGCAGTCTGTGCGCTCCTCTTCTTGGTCTCCTCGACCGTTACCATGCCTGGTGGCATTTCGAAGGCCGGTGCGAAGACACGCTCCAAGGCTGCTGCCGGATGGGCGAAGGCCAGGAGCACTAAGCCTCACGGCAAAGGATCGGCATTCCAGGAGGCTACTCAGGTGGCCTCCGAGGCGATTGGCTCAACTTGTGACGCGGCTGTGCGCACGCGAACGAGCAAGCGCCGCAGTCCGTCACAGTTGAACTAGTGAGAACACTGCTTGTCTGAGAGAATGCAAATAGCAAAGTGAGATAAGGAATAGCCTTTTAAACCAAACCGACGCTCCGGACTTAGAATCTTCCAGCAAATTGTCCAACCTCTGGATTTAGTACTAGCGTCATCAACACTTGATAGCGCTAGACTGCATGTACCACTTGTACATCAATGACATTATGAAGTAATGCCAGCTCACCCCCCACAAGAGGTACATGGAGTCCTTGAGCTACCTTGACGCTTCTACGAGTCCACCGAGGGCCCGCTTGCGCTGAAATTGTGTCCGGGCGAGGGCCTTCGTTAGTAAGTCTGCCGGCATGTCTCCAGTAGGAATGCACTCCACTGTTAATTCACCTTTGTGAATCAAGTCCTTCACGGCGTGATACATGACGTCGACTGTTTTCTGCGTATCACTGAGGCCATTTCGTTGAAGACGCTTAATTGCAGATTGACTGTTCATGATCAGCTTAAACGGCAACTTCTTGTGAAGTACCTCGTTAGCGATCAGCTGGACCATCAATGCGTCCTCAGCCCCAGCGTCTGCCGCCACGTACTCAGCCGCCGTCTGGACTTTCATACGATTGTCTGTTTCTTGCTTGACCAAGCAACCGGGCGCCCGAATATATACACCACACAGCTGGAGACACTTCTCTGATCACGAGATAGTTGGCTCAGTCTGCATCTGTGGTGACGACTACATCATTGCTGCTAGGTTCCAGTTTGAGCTGCAAGTTTCATGTTGCACGAAGGTACATTAGGAGAAATTTGACAGCATCCCAAGCTGACTTCGTCAGGTTAGCGGCATGTCTTGCGAGCTGACCGACCACGAACATGGTATCGAGACCCGGGTCAGGTAGAGCAGCGCCCCAACTGCTTGTCTGTACGGCATCTTTGCCATCTTCGCGCGTTCCGTCTCTGACGGGCCGTCATCCGCAAAGTCCAAACGAGTGTTTGCTACCATTGGTAGGTGAGTAGGTCGAGTTTCCTCCATCGCAAATCGGTGAAGCACCTCGTCGGTGTAGGCTGTCTGACTCAGCAATATCATATCGTTTGCAGCTCGATCCACCTTCATTCCCAGGAACTGATGTGGTGTGCCCATGTCCTTGGCCTGGTATCGCTGACTAAGTGCGGTCATGAGTCGCTGGCACTCTTCCTCCTGTTCGTGCGCTACCAGTATGTCGTCCACATATATGCACACAAGCAGGAGAGAGCTAGCCATTTGAGCACAGTAAAGGCAAGGGTCACCTTGAGAAGGCGTCAGCCCATAGTCAATCAGGAAATTGTTAATATCCTTGTTCCACTCGCGTCCAGCTTGACGTAGGTTGTATAGTGCTTTTCGGAGCCGTCATATTTTGCCTTCATCTCCTTGCTGCGCGTATCCAGGGACTGGCTTCACGTAAATCTCTTCCGGCAGATCAGCTTTCACGTATGCAGCCGGGACGTCACCTTGACGAACTTGAAGCTTAAGCTTCACCACAATGACAAAGAAGACTCTAACAGTAACCAGGCCAGCGACTGGAGCGTAGGTTTCTATGAAACGAACGATCCACACTTGCTTGTCACCTCGAGCACAAAGACACGCTTTAAAACGCTCCACATTTTCTACCGCCTCTGCCTTCAAGCGAAACTGCAGCGTGTGGTCGAGTACACGTACACCATTAGGAGGATCCACCCACTCGAACGTTCCGTTGGCAAAAAGGGAACTTATCTCATCGTCAATAGCTTGTTTCCACTGCATCCATTGTGGTGATCGCTTTGCTTCAGTAAGATTCAGTGGCTCCTTGATAATTTCTCCCGTGACTAAGAACGCTTGGGCATGCACCATAGCTCGGCGTGCGATACGTTGTGAGCGTCAGACGGCGGCCAGTTCGGATGGGAATGCTCCTTCACGACCCTCCTGATGGTTCTGTAGGTCAGTTTCCACTTCTTCATCTTCACTGTCGTCAAAAGCGTCATCTTCTTCGGTAGTGGGGTCGACTTCAAACAGCATGCGATCGACAAACGAGACGTCTCTGGAAGCAAAACTCGATCGGGAGGCACCTTTAGTATAGACGTAGAACCCCTTGACATCCTCAGTACACCCAATAAAAGCTCCTAGCTGCCCTCTAGTGTCGACGAAGCGTTTCTTCTTGTGGCGAATCTGGCCAGGCACTCGCGCTACGACTGCTTGCCCGAATATAGGGATGTGGCTCACGTCAGGATGTTGTCCGAATATACGCTCATAGTGTGTTGCTGTCGCTCTCGGCGAAGAATTCGGTTTCGAATGTACGCTGCATGTTGAAGCGCGTATTCCCACAATTTATGAGGCAATCCAGAATCGACGAGCATGGTGGCCGCAGTCTCAGCCACCGTTCGAATACTCCGCTCGGCCACTCCATTTTGAAAGGAGGTGTATGGCGTAATATGCTGCATGAGTATGCCTTGGTTGTGGGCAAGTTTCCGGAAGTCCTTGTTTAGGAACTCAGTACTTCCGTCTGTACGAATCACCTTAATAGAACTCGCAGACACCTCAGCTTGCCGTTCGATCGTGGTCAGGAACCGCTTCGCCATCCCTGGCGCTTCGTTTTTGCTTTTGATGGCGTAGGTCTGCACGAAGTCACCATACAGTATCTATATTCACTGATAGAGACCATATTCACCGATATCGTCTTGCTGACGTACAGCATTTCGTACAGAGCGAGAAAGAGCTCCAAGTGTGTCAGCGCTGGGAGAGCGAATATGCTTTAGGATACTGGAGTACGTCGAGTCATGTTTGTAAGCAGCTCGGATTTCGTCGCGAGGTGGCATTACCGGGGAGGCGCTCGTCAGGCTGACTCCTGACGCCTCGCACGTGGCACACTCGTCTACATCGTCTTCATCGAGCGAAGCTTGTCGACCTAATGCACCGCGCGGGTCTTAGTCGGGGCGCCGAGACAAAGTGTCGGCGAGAATGTTGTTCTTGCCGGGCTTGTAATGGCCCACGAAGCTGTACTCAGAGAAGAATGAAAGCCAGCGGGCCATCCGCTGGGAGAGATGAGGACTCTTCATCGCTGTCCTCAGCGATGCATGGTCGGTGTACACCGCGAAGGTATTCTCACCCAACAAGTACACTCTGAACTTGATCAGAGCGTAGCGCATCTCAAGAAGCCCCTTGTCGTGGACAGGGTAGTTGCGCTCCGCCGGCTTCATCTGTCTGAACTGGTAGCTTACGATGCGCTCTCGGCCTTCATTATCGAATTGCATCAGTGCACAGCCGATGGCGAAATCGCTCGCGTCGCAGACGACGTGAAAAGGCGTCGAGTCATTCGGGAGCGCGAGGATTGGGGCCTCGACGAGACTCTTCTTCACCGAATCGAAGGCGGATTGATGTGCGGAGGTCCATGTCCACGACACATCTTTCTTCAACAACGAAGAAAGCGGCTGGATCAATCCGGCGTAATTCTTCGTGTACTTGTCGAATTTATTTGGGAGACCCAGCCACTAACGCAATTCAGTGGGATTCTGTGGCGTAGGCCACGCACACATCGACGACACTTTTCGGGGTCGGCGCGGACGCCGTTCTTGCTCACAAAGCAGCCAAGCACTAAAATCTCCGGCGCACAGAAGATGCACTTCTTCAAGTTTGCGGACAGCTCGTTTTCGCGCATCACTTGGAAGGCTTGTCTCAGATGCTGTAAGTGGACTTCGAGCGCGCTGAGGCTTCCCTCAGCGCGATTGTGCACAAAGATGTCGTCAAAGGAACTCGATGCATAATCGCGGAGCGGGCGCAGCACATGGGATATCATGCGATTGAACGTGGCGGGGACATTCTTCAAGCCTTATGGCATAACCAGCCACTCCCAGAGCATGCCACTGTGAGTGCTTACCCCCGTTGAGCGTTATGTTACTCAACTCATGAGAATTTGATAGGAGCCATCGGTCAAGTCGATGGCGCTGTAGACCTCACTACCCGATATAGCGTCGAGCACCATGTCCTTCCAAGGAATCGGCGTCTGGGCAAGGAATAATAGCGTCGTTCAGCTTGTTGAAGGCATGGACGATGCGCCAGCCATCCGTGGCTTTCTTCACAGAAGGTCGGACTCGAGTGCGGTGATGTGCTCTCACGCACATGACCCGCCTTGCGGCGGCTCTCGAAGAAGTCATCGATAGCTTGGACCTGATCTCGCGGGAGCGGCAACTGCAGCGTCACACAATACTTCGAGCCGGGCACGAGATCGATCTCGTGGCGAATTCCTCGGTCAGCTGATAACTCAGCTGGAATCTTATCCGGAAAGACATCTTCATATTCGCGGACGGACCCGTAGACTGGGTTGCCGGATTCGCGTAGCGCTTCCCAAGATTGCGCTGCGAAGCGCTCCTCGTGGGACGACTTCGGTTCGGCGCTCTTTGGGCGCGAGGGAGCGTCGTCGTTACTGACTGCATTCACTTCGAGCGACGCCGAATCGGGCCAACCAGTCAATCTCTGGTTGATAGCGCGAAAACCACGGCATATCCAGTATGCAATCGAACGCGTAATTCATCTCAACGACGAGGAAGTCATCGTTGCTTCGGAAACTGTCGAACGTGTACGGAAGTGTAATCTCGCGCCACGCAACACGGCGTGATTTCCCATCGGCCAACTCGGCACTCTCAGACTAAATTACACGCGCCCGTAGCAGACGACGGCTCGTAGTAGTTTACTCTGTCGCATTAGAAATGCAGACTGCCAATTTTCAGCAACCTCTCTTGCTGCCTACTCATTTTGCCATTATTAATAGTGTCTTTCACATGATTGACATCTTCGCGCACTCCAGCTTTAATGTGATTTCCCGCCACCTAAACTTGCAGCGTGTCTGTCCGTCCGTCTGTCAATCAGTCCGTCGCTTTTCTCTCTTCCTGCTTTGACCTGCCTTTTCGCATGGCTACAGCTGGCCTTTTTAAAACATTTTCGTCCCTTCTTACGGACCGCGCCCATCTTTCTGACTCGACCTAACTATGCCAAAATTACAATTATAGCAAAAACGCCACACAATTAACTCGCGCCCTGATTAGGCAATACCCGCCCACCTGCGACACGGACTGGATCTGTCGCACGATCAGACCGTCCCTCGCCCTCGCGATTGGACGTAAGGTAAACATTTCTGCATCGCATGAACCACACCGATTGGATGTAAGCACCAAGGCGAGCTGTGCTGACGATTACGTATTTACATTTAGCTACGCAAAACCTGTCCTATGTACATCAAATCGGGCACGCTATCCACCGCTTTCTGTAGGGGCTTTGCAAATATTATTTTTTACTTCTCCTGGCACTCTCCACTGTTACCGTGCAAGAAGGCGCGCGTTGCACGGTCATTGCGCTATCTGCTCCCGTGCACCGCACCCGATGAATGCATGCGCGCACGGTAGATATTTTTAGTTACATTTATTGCATGTAAAGTATGTATTTGCTTGTAAATCGAATATTATTATAAAACAAAGCAAAATATTAAAAACAAAATATTAAATAATAAAACACCTCAATATTTTGTTTTTAATAAATACCAGCCTTATATTACCGTGCTATTGGCTAATATTTTGACGCACGTAATTGGTAAAATAAATAAAATTTGCTAACTTACTCACAGTTTGCAGGCCCACGTGCAAGGCATATATTGACCTGCTGCTGCTGAATCGGCAGCGGTTTACGACGGACCCAGGGGTGCGCTGCATCTGCTGTGGGAAGCTGCAGTACGGTTATGCGTTCCGTACGATTAGCGGCCGGGACATCGTGTGGCGCTGTGTAGCCTGCGAGACCGGCTCAAAAGCGGTTGAGTTCTCGGGGGAAAAGCCCCCCCCCCCACCCCACCTGATTCGACCGAAGTGCGCCGCCAGAAAAGCCTGTCGAGAAGGTGATGGGCCCTGACGGGTACCCCGAGAAGAAAAAGAGGCGCAGCCGCCCTCGCAAGCTGACCGCCCGAAACGCCAGGTACATCGAGCAAAAGAAGCAGCAGAAGAGCAAGTAGTTGGTAAATATACTCTTTTAGGCCCCCATTTTTCCACCTATTTTTGTATTTAATATACCGGACTACAGTGCGAGGTTTGGAGCCGCACATACGGTAATCTGCCTATGGCGCAGTCAGTAGTGTTGACACATCTATATAGCGTAGCGCGTTTTAAATAATATTTAGCACATGGTATCTACTGCGGACAGCCGCAAGCTGGCCGTCCCTATCTGCATACGTGTCACACGTACACTCGCTCACTTGGACAAAGGCAAGACCACGCTATCTGTATCGTCAAGATTCACAGCGTATATTCCACTAATATGCGCTCATAAATTGAAACTACAGTATTGAGTGAGCACTACACGTGGCGAATACGTTGCTGTCTACGTAGACACGACCACGTGTGCGATAATGCAGATCATACAAGTGTATGTGGCAAGTCGATGTGTCTGTACGCACTACCCTACTTTAGTGCCCTGTTCAAATTGGTCGAGATCAGAGCTGGGGATAGTTATACGTGTATCCGCCGCGCGCGTATATATCTGCTAGCAGACGCGCGGTCAGCTATCCTGTATCTCTGAGGTATGGCCTGTGCCGAGTTAGTGACGCGCCTGGTCATATAGACTGATACATCATAAGCGTAAGCACAGTAAGCCAGCACGACGACGCAAATGTACCGAGAGAGCGACAGTGACCCTATACACAGGTTTTGGCTATCACGAGTGCGTGGTATACACACTCATTAACGACCTCGCGATTTATGCACGGATATATCAAATAGCACGCCGAGTTTCTAAGTAGGCAGCAAAAGTACTTCATATAATGTACATGAGCTACTTTTCAGATTAAGTCTAAACATCACTACAATGTGATACTCTCCCTCAGCCATGTGGCTTTGTGTGTTTGGCATACATTTAGGAGCCAGAAAATGCCACTTGGAAAGGATCTACGCCACTCTGTCGGTCAGTATCTATGCACATACGTCAGCAAGTGCGTCAGCTATGCAAGTATGATCAATGCATGCGAACGATAGTGGAAAGGCCCTTCAGTAATATCATAAAGAGCTCAGCGGAGCAATTTCATGTCATAATATTGGTGTTTGTGGCGACCATCGGCAAAACCTACCTGTCCTAAAAGATACTTCGTGCGAGGCGATGACCAAACCTTGCTCTAATAGACCGTCGCAATCGATGATTTGGTGTCGACTGCCTCACGACGATGACGTGCAGATGGTAATATGTTTGAGTAGGAGTATTTGCTCCAGCTAAACTGGGATTTTTCACGGATCTATGCCAATTTGTGGTCATCGTTGATACTGACATGTCTTCTGAACAGCATATTTAAACTTTGCCACCACGCGCGCCTCCGATTCGTGTCGTTTGGGAGCTACGCGCTCAAACGAGATTATAAACAAAACCTTCCGGGGTAAGATGGTGCTCATCTTGCAAATCGCGTAAAACTTGGGTCATGTCTACCATAACATGTGAACACTAAGAATACTGTGAGCGGTGTTGTTTCGGAGCGTAATATAAGTAGATCACAGTATACACATATTTTATGTAACTTCGCTTTTTGAGTAGAAAAGCTAAGTCCACCGCAGCTCAGCGGAGGTGGTCAACCCTCTCTACACCACCAGCCATACCGTAGCGTCCGCGGAGCGGGCGCCCAGAGCGCTAGTAGTATCTTACCTCTCTAGTGGAGTGTGTTGTCTGTCCGTAAGTCCGTCCGAGGGTAGGGCTAATAAAACTCACGCTAATGCGGGCGTTCTACTGGCTGCCGAGCGCAGCGAAGGCGGCCTCGATTCGCTAAAATGCTGCCGAGCGCAGCGAAGGCGGCCTCGATTCGCTAAAAATGCTGCCGAGCGCAGCGAAGGCGCCCTCCATGGCTAAAATCGGCATTGTGTTTGGTACACACTGTATGTGGACTACACATCGAACTTAAAAGCAGCGCTCAAATTTTATTGTTGCCCCCATTTTATAAAGCAGAAGCCCGCGAAACGCCACGTTACTCAAGGTAACGCTGCGGTGTATGCATTTTGGTCAACATTAGTAGGCTAGCAAGACACACATACACAGATAGTCGAGAGCTCTCTGGGGCTGCTTAGGGGGGTAGCTTATAGCTTGGCGGGATTTTATCCTGCAGTAGGTAGCCGTGCTATGGGGATTTAGTTCCAGAGCCCTCTGGGTTCTTGGGGCTTTAACCCACCGCCCACTCTGCGCGAGAGCACATTTGGCACCTGGTCCATTGACCGCAAACCCGACAGCGAGCCAGTTGAGCCGGTCGTTAATGGTTATTGATGGGCACGCACATTGCGTGCGGCGAGTTGGTCAGGAGGGTACCGTAACTGGCCTCTTTTAACCGACAGATGGGATGGGGGCTGTAATAGCCTATCAATAACCAGCCTTTGCAATTAACGGCCGCCTTTTGGCAAAAGGATATCGCACTTCAAGCTACAGTACTCTCCGGGGGCCCAACCCTTGAAGATTCGACTGCACAATTTGCAAACTAAAACCGCTTCGGGCCTTCACGGCCCGTGACTGTGGGATAAGTGATCGGAGATAACCTTGATGGGGGCAAGCAATCCCGGGTAGTACGCGTATTCCAACACACTACTCTATGAAACCTACTGCTACGTGCGGTGTACTTAGACATTGTCTAACGCGTCACGTTTTCGTGTTCGCAGAACTAAGGGATGGAGTAAGCGTAAGAGGACGAGCATGGAGCTCGAGGAGGCTCTGCGCGAGAATGAACTGATCAACGCGACACCCACGCAAGAGGAGAAGGAATCACGAAAGCGACGCATGAACAAGCGCAGGAGGAAGCGATGTGACTTGAACAAAGCGCTTCAAGCCCTCAGTGTGCACCAAGAAGCTACGGCGGATACGGAAGCTACGGAAGGTCTAGCTGATCGTATTGAAGAGCGGGAGGAAAAGACAGAAGAGTCCGATCCTGTGGTACATTAGCGCCGGTTTGCAGCTGAGATGAAGGCGGCGTACCAAGCTATAACTGAAAATATGGCTTTGTTTACAGTACCTGCCGTATCTGAAGCAGCGGTTCGTGAAGACGTCCCGGTATCGGCTGCGCAGCGGGCTAGCGACAAAGAGCTAATAGGACACTGTCTCAGGCAGATCGCGACCGAGCACGCGACGCACAGCGAGCTCGAACGAGACGAAGTAATATGACACTGTCTCAGCGTGACCGTGCGAGGAAGAAAGACGCTGAGCGCAAGCGTATCCAAAGGGCTAGGCTGCGCGGGGTGGACCTTCAGGAACGACGTGAGCAGGACAGACATCATGTGGCGTCACACAGAGAAGGGCTGACGCAAGAGCAATGTCAACACGAACGCGACCTAAACCGTGAACAGCACGCACTTCGGCGTGGGCAGATGGAGGGGCACCAAAGAGAAACGGAACGTGAACTAGACCGACAGCGGCAGGCCATTCGAAGGGCAGGGGTGACGGAAGAAGAACGCCAGCAGGAACTCGAGCGTGTGCGCACTAGACGCCAATGCACCCGTCATGACCATGCTCTTATTTCCCATGAAGACTTTGACGTGTCCATGATAACGGGTAACGACGTGGTGAACGGCCGGCACAAGCTCCCGGCTACAACCGTTTGCCCGATCTGCAATGCTTGGAAGTGGCCTGGCGAGTCTGCGATATCATGCAGTCTGGCTGGCAGGGTAAGGCTGCCTCCACTACACCCCGCGCCGCGGAAGCTGCTTCAGCTGTACGGAGACCCCGAGTTTCGCCGTCAAATCCGTGCCTACAATCAAGCTTTTGCATTTACGTCGATTGGTGCTTCGTGCTCAAACCGATCGTTTCAAAATGTGCATTAAGACGAGAGCGTTGCGGGTACACACGGGGTGTACACATATCGCATTCAAGGGGCTATGGGGCACTAGCTAGGGTCCCTCTTTCCCCACATAGACCGTCGGACAGGCGCGCGGGTAGCACCCAAGTTTGC
Organism: Phytophthora infestans T30-4; assembly: GCF_000142945.1. Classification (NCBI taxonomy): domain Eukaryota; phylum Oomycota; class Peronosporomycetes; order Peronosporales; family Peronosporaceae; genus Phytophthora; species Phytophthora infestans. The sequence goes on along the minus strand of NW_003303697.1, from coordinate 226,930 downwards.
GCAGATCTACATTGTGGATCCAGACATGGAAAGCCGCGCGGAGCGACGTCTTGGTATATTCGCGGATCTGGATCGTGTTGCACTACTAGACATCGAGAAAATGATGGCAGAGCACAACCCATTAGCGCAACGGTTCCTCCACTTTGGACAGCAAGTGCGCCAACACAACACGGAGGCTCCAGTAGACTTGGTGTTACGTCTGCATGACAACTCCTCGCGACCGAGGACACATAGCCGCCCCACTGTGTCTGAAGAGGCTGCGACTCTCATTGAGGATGGCAGCCTGGCTCAGCCTCGGGATCTACTACTCTTTACACGCGATCAAAGACTGATACGTTTGTACGAGACTCACGCCGATTACGATCCACTCCAATACCCGCTTCTCCTTCCATATGGAGAGAAGGGCTGGACCTACACAGACGAGTTCGCAAATGGTGCTGAGTATCGAAACAAGAAGGCGATGTCGCTTCGTGAACACGTCGCGTTCCGCCTCCACCAGAAAGTGGATGATCAGTCCGCTCTCCACCAAGGCGGGCGTCTTTTTCAGCAGTGGTGTGTAGATCAGCGTGCAAAATGTGAGCAAGAACAGCTTCGCTGGGTGGCCGACAATCAGAAAACACTTCGCGCCGATCAATACAGGGGTGTTCAAGACGCTTTGCTCAATGAGGATACTTTGGCTCTGGCGGAAGGAGAAGTGCTGCTGTCGGAATATGACCGGGCCCAGAACAGATTGGTGCACCCGGACCGGGACGGAGGCAGCAGGGGACGATCAACCCACTTTCTTAATCAGGTTGGCAAGCGTATCATACTACCGGCTTGCACCTGGGTAGCCCGCGGTCCATGTACAAGTCGTAGCAAGATTCGATGGCAATTGTTCGGGAGTATGGACGGCCCGACGTCTTCCTGACGGAAACGTGCAACCCCAAGTGAAACGAGATTCTTGAAGCGATACCTTCCGATATCCAGACAGCTCAAGATCGACCAGACATCGTGACTCGCGTGTGGCAGCAGAAACTGCAAGCAACGCTTGACGATTTAAACCAAGGCGTTCTGGGACGAGTGCGCGCGCGGATGTACGTTGTCGAGTTTCAAAAACGAGGCCTCCCCCACGCTCACGTACTGATTATTTAGGCTGACGAAGACAAACCTCGAACCCGCGAGATCGTAGACAAGATGGTATGCGCTGAGATCCCAGATAAGGATACAAACCCTCAGCTGTATGAGACGGTCATGTCATGCATGCTCCATGGTCCATGCGGGCCTGCAAACCCTTCCTGCGCGTGTATGAAGGACGGCAAGTGCACCAAAGGATATCCGAAGCCCTTAGCAGAAGTTACACAAGCCAATGCAAACGGATATCCAGTGTACAGACGACGTCGACGGCAAGAAGGTGTTCTAAAGTTCAAAGGCAGAGAATACGACAATGCTACGATCAACCAGTGGGTTGTAGTGTACAACCCGTACTTATCCCAGAAGTACAACTGCCACATCAATGTCGAAGTGTGCACGGATATTACTGCGGTTAAATACCTGTACAAGTATGTGTACAAAGGACCCGACATGGCTATACTCACTGTGGAAGAAGTCCGAGGAGGGCAGCAGAGTGCGCGTCGAGAACCAAATGAGATTCTACGTTTCTTGAGCGCCCGGTACATTTCTCCGGTGGAAGCTTGCATGCGCCTACTCGATTTCACAATTTAGGGGAAAACCCATGCGGTGACACAGCTAACGGTTCATCTCGAGTCAAGCCGGACAATTTGCTTTCGCGATACGGAAAACCCGGAGGCGGTTTTGGAACGTGATAGTCACACGATGCTGACCAGATTCTTTGAGTTGTGTGCGAGTGAAGAGCCTCAGAATCATATTGCCAGGAAGATGTTGTATCAGGATATCCCAAAAGAGTTCTGCTGGAAAGCGCCGGAGACAGGGCAACCGAAAAGGTGGGTTCGCCGGAAACTGTATCAAGCTGCGTTGGTCGCATAATTCACGTGTCTCCTCGAGATATGGAGCGGTTCTACCTTCGGCTACTGCTCTGTCAGCGTAGAGGTCCAACGTCGTTTGAAGACTTGAGAACGGCTAACGGGATTGTCTGCCCAACATTCCAAATTGCGGCGCGCGAGGCTGGCTACTTAGAGAATGACAACGAGTGGGTTTCGTGTTTGAGGGAAGCGGCTGAGTTCCAAATGCCGTATCAACTACGCCAGCTCTTCGTCACCATTCTGGTGTATATAGCTCCAGCAAATGTTGGTGTTCTATGGGATCGTTTTTTCGCGGATCTTTCCCAAGACATCGCACGCAAGCATCAGGCTTTGATGGACCCCTTTAAGTCGGCGTTGGTCGAATTTGAAACGCTGATGAGCATTCAAGAACTACTTCAAGCGAGCGGGTATGCGGTAGATGACTTCGACGAGCTTCCTCAGTTGGGGTCGTTCCCAACATTGATTCGTGAAGCCCTTCGCCAAAACGGATTACTTCGACGTGAGCTCACTGGATATGATGCGTCAGCTTTGGAGGCGATTGTAAACACAGAAGATCAGCTAAACGAAAGTCAGAGGGTGGTTTACGACCAGATTATTAAAGCGGTTGAATGCCCGGAGGAAGGCAAGAAACTATTTTTTGTTGATGGCCCGGGTGGTACTGGAAAATCTACACTGCTTCGAAACATACTGGCCAAAGTCAGACTCTCGAGGAAAATCGCCATCGCTATGGCGTCTAGCGGTATTGCCTCGCTCTTGCTCATGGGTGGTAGGACAGCTCATTCTACATTCAAGATCCCTTTGAAATTGAACGAGAGCTCGACGTGCGGTATCAGGAAAGAACTCCCATATTCAGGAGTTGATTAAGCATGCAAGTTTAATTATTTGGGACGAAGCACCTATGGCCCATCGCCACGCATTCGAGGCAGTAGACCGAACACTGCGGGACATTCTTGACTACGACACCGAGCCTTTTGGGGGGAAAGTGTTTGTACTTTCGGGAGATTTCCGCCAGATTCTCCCGGTCGTTAAGAAGGGAACACCCGTCGAGACAATTGACGCGTGCCTCAAGTCGTCTAGGCTGTGGCCCCAATTCCAGACGTTCCGTCTTACGGAAAATATGCGAGTGCGCACAGCTGATACTGCAGACACTGCTGAGGAAATGGCTGCGTTCTCGGACTTCCTGCTGTAAGTCGGGGAGGGAAGGCATGATGTAAACCCTTCCCTAGGAAACGATTACATGAAGATCCCGCGCGATATGCTGATTGAGAATCCACCTGTGCCTGAGGATGAGGACCAGGAAATTCGTCCGGGCGTTATTCCAAGAGGCATGGATCGGATCATTGACGAGATGTATGGCGAGATTAATTATCCCGAGGTTGCTACCGACGAGTATTTCGCTAACCGAACGATCCTCACGACCACGAACGCAATCGTGCACCGCATCAATGAAGCGGTGACCAATCGATTAACTGGACAGGCGCGGGAATACATGTCTTTCGACTCTGTACAAGACGACGGTGACGGCAATTTCTTCGAGCAAGAGGTACTCCACTCGATGAATATCAGTGGAATGCCTCCCCACAAATTGACTCTCAAGGTAGGAATGCCTATCATGATGATGCGGAACCTGAATCCAGATCTAGGGCTGTGCAACGGAACACGGCTTCGAATTGTGGCCCTCAAGCCACATGTCACCCACGCCACAATCATGACCGGTGAGCGACAAGGGCAACATGTGTTGATTCCCCGCATTGTTTTCATCAGTGACGGAGACATTCGGAGCTTTCCGTTTCATTTGAGACGCAAGCAGTTTCCTGTCCAACCGGCCTTTGCGATGACGATTAACAAGGCGCAAGGACAAACGGTGCAGTACTTGGGGCTGTATCTTGCTACGCCTTGCTTCTCCCACGGGCAGCTGTACGTTGCGATGTCGCGAGTTACTTTAAGATCAAGATTCAAGGCGCTGGTCGAGTACCCAAAGCTGGAAGAGGAGGATGGGGTCTACGCCCAGAACATTGTCTACAGGCAGATCTTTGGTTCGGAGTAGGAATGTTCAATTTCATATGCATTTAATACATAACGTTTAAATAAAACATGTTTACGCCGGAGCGCAGCGAAGGCGTGAGCCCATTTCCCCTGGGACTACAGCCTGCCACCTCCGCCGCGTAGCGGCGGCGAACGGCTAGTTCCTAAACTATCAATGCTAACACGGTGTCCGTCCGTCCGTCACACGAAACGCTCAGATTTTTAAGCTTTCCCATTGGCTGTCGAGCGGATATAAGGCGGCTCCAATTGGTTAAAACTGGATTATGTAGCTTACACCAGTAAATTCATGTGGTTCACAGAGCACATATGGAGATTTGCACAAGACTATCCATTATCCGAAGGAGGCATACGAATTTTAAAAATTTACTATTTTAATATTGGATATTGCTGTTAATATTCGAATACTACTTATTCTCAAATGAAATAGCCTTTAAAGACGCTTCCTATGCTGCAAGGTGCTTAGCGTACACGTAGGAATGCATGTTTCCGAGGACATACTATTAATATACGTAATACGCTGTACTCAGTAGTTTCTGCGAGTTACAATGACTAAAATGATAACTACATTTGTTTCGTTGTAAAACTATAAACGTTTAAAAGTAATCTGAGTGAGGTACTGCTAAATCGTACATGTGACAAGTAGAGCAGTAGCCGGCCGTAAGAACAGCCCGGAAAAACAGCGCTGTGCTAATAAACGTTGTCACTTGATCCATTAAGGTTGTATCCGCGACATGGAGGAACAGGAACGAGAGCAAGCTGACCGTCTTAGCGAAGCATTCTGGGAAGCGGATAGAGGTCCGTGGAGACTACGCGACAGCAAGTACGCACGCTGAGTGGGATACATGCTGAGCGACAGGCTTTGCGAGCTAAGATGAGATATTCGGAGAAGGAAAGCTTTGCTGGACGAGCTCGACGAGGGCGTCGATATTCAGTCGGGGAGGATGTCCCCGAGTGAGAACGGTGACAACCGTCTTGGACACGGTTCCCGTTCCCCCTCTGGAGTGACCTGCGACCTGCCATTTGAAGTCGGACGGCAAGAGGATGAGCGGCCGTCGGGTCGCTTGAATCAGCTCTGACATTGTCGGATTCTGTTGTCCGAATTGGGGCCTGACCTCGTCGCATCTACGTGTAGTATTGAGAGGGAGCTACTCTACCTGTTGAGTACGTCGTCTGAGGTGCCGCTATGGCTGAGGTACTGCCTGTCGTCACGGCGATGTGCGAGGTCCTTGGGACGGACGACACGGACTACAGGGATACCGCTACGTATGCGAAGGACAGTGAAGGGAAGGGCGGGATGTCGCCGACATCAGTGTACCCAAGGACGTACAGACGTGCGGTTCGACGGAGTAGAACTACGGTACGGGTGACATTGTGGGCGAGGTAAGTTTGGTCAGTCGTGAATTTTGCCTGGAAACCCCGAGTTGACTTAATACATTTGGCTTTATATTATTAATATATATATATATATATATATATAAATATATATATTTGTCGACTTGGATTATTACTTTTTACCCCGCACGTCTAGAGCTCGCTACGGTTGATCAGCGCAAGCGTCCCGTTCCAGGGCGACTCGCGACACGTGGTGGAGAAGCAGGGTACTGCTTACGCTGTGAAGTAGCTTGAGCCGTCGTGTGATTGGTGAGAATATTGTGACTGGATCGTGGACGCTGTCCTCTCAGGCCGAGGCCCACCAGAAGTAAGGTGTTGAAGGCCATCGTACGGTGACTGAGAAGTAAGCCTCCTGTTTCAGCTGAAGTTGTGGAGAAATTGTCGTTGGTGCCGCGCAGAAGAACTGGCGCGAGGAAGAGAAGCAGAGACAAGAAGAGACATTTGGAGTGAACAAGTATTGGTAATTGAGAGTATCGACGATGGTCGAGAGAGAAGTGTTTAGTGATGAAGAAGAGGAAAGAGTCTTCGACCGCAGTCTTGAAGGCGGTATGGACGAGCAGCTTGTGTCGGTTCCGACTGCTGTGGAGCGGTTGGAGCGGGGTGCGAGAGTCAGAGTCTCGCAAGATCCGCGTAGTGGTGTGGAGCAGTCTCCTGGTAGAGGTGCCGGAGCTGCGGAGTCGCGAGGAGTGACGACTATGAGTATGAGCTCTGAGACGGACGTGCTGCGTGAGCTGTATGCCGACGCGTTCAAGGAAACCAAGGGACCGGACAGAGGCCGACGTCGATATCAAGACGAAGGCCAAGGAAGAGCCTGAGATGAAGAGCGACGTCGTGGCTGGTTTCTCTGCGCGCAGCGAGGGTCCCTACACGTCGGATCGATACAACAGCGAGTACTACGACTCTCAAGAGACGTACGATTCGGAGTACGACGCTGAGTATGAGCAGGATGCGGTAGTGAAGAGTGAGCGAAAACCAAGGGGGTTCATTTCCCGGTACACTGGACCGAAGTTCGACGGTCTGACCGTCCCGCGTTCGGGTGGTGTTGGAGTGCTCAGCGTGACGAGAGTGGCGTCGTAGGCCTCCGTGGTGGCTACGGTCCGGGAAAGGCTGCGAAGCCCCGGTGCCTACGAGGTCTGTGAGTCGTCCTCACCCGAGCAGTGTTAGTTTTGCGACTTCTTCGTCGAGTATGATGCCGAGTACGGCTAGGCGTCCGGTTCTGAGAGTGAGTACGGTGCCTGCAAGCGGGGCTACTACTATAATGAGAAATGGTGGGCCACGTCCCCCGACGACCGGTTCCTGCTCACTCTGTGACTCGACAGAGTGTGGCGTCTCCGTACAAGCCCTGAGGGCGGCCGATCCGTTTCAGCTGTCGCAATTGGTTTCGAACGCAATGAAGGTGCTGCCGGTGTTCAACTCGGATACGGCAACGGTAGAGAAAGCATGTAATTTCTGGGAGCTCTTTGAGGCTCCCACAGAGGGCCTTCCCAACCGGTCCAGGTTGTTGGTGTTTCGACAGAGGCTGAAGGGTCGAGAAGCTGAGCGATGGTGGGGCAACTCGAGCATTTGGACGTTCTTCACGCTGGAGGTTCGGTTCCATAACCAGTTCCTAAGCCGTACGGCTGACGAACTGTGGGAACGGCTCGAGACCACTAGACGTGAGAAAGGTGAGTCTGTGGATGAATGGGGCGACCGAGAGTCCGATCTGTGTGAGTCGTTGGACTACCCGAATCCTCAGATGCGTTACCAGTTGTTCCGCCGTGGGCTGAGGAACAAGCGCATGCTGACCACCCTGGATGCAAGCCCTGCCTCCGACATTCCTGAAGCGTGCGGGTGGCTGATGATCGATGATATGCACCGTCCTATTGAAGAAGACGACGAATTCTCGGACGAAGCTCCGTCTAAGAAGGACCGGGACACGACTGTGTTGGCCTTAGTTAATGCGTTGGCACAACAGATGAAGAGTTTCATACAGCAGCAACAGTGGCAGCAACAATTAACG